>NW_024750825.1:115000-152500 GCF_018991925.1 Homarus americanus
CATAAATGGAATTGATAGATTGAATAAAATCCCCGAAAATTCAAGGTAAACTGCACCTTTCGTTTCGGAGATGAATGCAACATACAACATAAATAAAATACCTGAGATTATATATATATACCCCTATTTCTTTTGCCGTCTTTGTGAATATCGCCTTATCATGCAAACTTAATACGGCCAGAAATACTCCACATTACACTGGACGGTTTTAATGTTGTTTATATGTCACGTTAAATATGAAACACGAAGGTTGTTTCAGCAGCTAAGCGTCCAAGTTTAGTTTGTGGTGACGTCGATACAAACACTAATTCGCTGTAATTCATCCATAAAGAGTTAAAGTTGTTTTGGCAGGTACTCAAGTGTGTGTGTGTTATAGGACCCACCGATATTATCCACCTTGTTTAATAACCTTTCCAGTCGAATCACCTAAAAAAAACAGTTGAAATTGACTAATAAATCATCATACTTGTAAAAAATAAGTAAGAGTTGAATATTAACTTATACTCGATATAATTGAACATTTGAACACTATAGATAATCCATCTTTTTCGTATTGAACATGTATGTTATTTAACCATACTTGTAATTGTTATCAGTACTAAAACAAAAAGAAAAATAGATAATAAAAGGACAAACTCTTAACACGTGAACAAAAGTCCTTGCAACATAGAACCTGCAACAACACTATTTGTCTTTTTGTTGTTGTTCTGTTGCAGCACTTTTACATGTTATTGAAACCGGATCATTGATAGCACCAACACTAGCACCAACACCAGCACTAGCACCAACACCAGCACCAACACCAACACCAGCACCAGCACCAGCACCAACACCAACACCAGCACCAACACCAACACCATCAACACCAACACCAACACCAGCACCACCACCACCACCACCACCACCACCAACACCAGCACCAACACCAGGACCAACACCAACACCAGCACCAACACCAGCACTAACACCAGCACCAGCACCATCACTCACCAGCACAGCACTAGCACCAACACCAGCACCAGCACCAGCACTAGCACCAGCACCAGCACCAGCACTGGCACCAGCACCAGCACTAACACCAGCAACACCCAGCACCAACACCAGCACCAGCACACCAGCACCAGCCAGCACCAGCACCAACACCAACACCAGCACCAGCAATCTGCACCAGCACCAACACCAGCATCGGTAACAACACCAACACCAGCACCAACACCAACACCAGCACCAACACCAGCACCAACACCAGCACCAACACTAGCACCAGCACTAACACCAGCACCAACACCAACACAACACCATCACCAACACCAACACCAGCACCAGCACTAACACCAGCACCAACACCAACACCAGCACTACATCACCAGCACCAGCACCAGCCAACACTAGCACCAGCACCAGCACCAACACCAGCATCAGTAACAACACCACGTCGCACCAACACCAGCACCAGCACCAGCACCAGCAACACCAGCACCAGCACCAACACCAGCAGCACCAGCACTAACTACCAGCACCAACCAACATCACACAGCGTCACCAACACCAGCACCAGCACACCAGCACCAACACCAGCACCAGCACCAGCACCAGCACCAACACCAACACCAGCACCACCAACACCAGCACCAACACCACCAACACCACCAACCACCAACACCACCAACACCAGCACCAGCACCAGCACCAACACCAACACCAGCACCAGCACCAGCACCAGCACACCAACACCAGCAACACCAGCAGCACCAGCACTAACACCAGCACCAACACCAACACCATCACCAACACCAACACCAACACCAACACTAGCACTAGCACCAGCACCAACACCAACATCGGTAACAACACCAACACCAGCACCAACACCAACACCAGCACCAACACCAGCACCAGCAACCAACACTGCACCAGCACTAACACCAGCACCAACACCAACACCAACACCAGCACCAACACCAACACCAGCACCAAACACCAGCACCAACACCAGCACCAGCACCAACACCAGCACCAAACCAGCACACCACACCAACACCAGCACCAGCACCACCAACACCACCAGCAACACCAACACCAGCACCAACACCAGCACCAGCACCAACACCAACACCAGCACCAACACCAGCACTACCAGCACCACAACAACACCAGCACCAGCCAGCATCACGCAACACCAGCACTAGCACCAACAGCACCAACACCAGCACACCAGCACCAGCACCAGCACCAGCACTGGCACCAGCACCAGCAACACCAGCACCAACACCAGCAACACCAGCACCAGCACCAGCACCAACACCAACACCAGCACCAGCACCAGCACTGCACCAACACCAACACCAACGCACTAGCACCAGCACCAACACCAACATCCAACACCAACACCAGCACCAGCACCAACACCAACACCAGCACCAACACCAACACCAGACACTAGCACCAACACCAGCACCAGCACCAACACCAACACCAACCATCCCACAACTTCCTCACAAACACTTTCGATTTTTACAGCCAAAGAAAATTAAAAGAATGGATGGATTTCCTTTGCCATGTACACACACCGTCTCTCTTTCTCACCCTTTGTCGTTCTAATTGTCTCCATCTATCTATATGTCTCTTTCTCTTTTTTTCTCGCTATTCGTTTTCCTGTTTTCTCTCTAGCTCTGTCTGTTTCTTTCTCTTACTTTTAAGGTCTCTCCATTTATCGGTTTTTATTTTGTTTGTTTTATCTCTATCGTTTTATATATCAAGGTTTCTTTCTTTCTTTCTTTCTTTCTTTCTCTGTTTCTTTGTTTCTCTGTTTCTTTCTTTCTTTCTTTCTCTGATTCTTTCTCTTTCTTTCTCTCTTTCTTTCTTTCTTTCTTTCTTTCTCTGTTTCTTTCTTTGTCTGTTTCTTTCTTTCTTTCTTTCTTTCTTTCTCTGATTCTTTCTTTTTCTTTCTTTCTTTCTCTGTTTCTTTCTTTCTTTCTTTTTTTCCTTCTTTTCATACAAATCGTTTCATTAGAAGATGTGAAAGAATTTAAGAAAAAAAAAACGTAGAATTCAGCCCAATATAAAACAAGTAGATAAAACTAAACCAAACTAAACCCAGAACTCCCATTTGTTAACATGGGTTTAATTTTGGTCAAAGTCATCGCATAATTTAGCCTCGTTGAATTTTTTCTTGCAGTTTGTTTTTACACTGAATAATGTTTGCATAATAGTTAACTTGTTTACTCGTTGAATAATTTTTTTTTCGAGGTTCAGGATGTTTATATTTCATGTGTGTTTAAAATTGGTAAACATTTAAAATTTATATCAGGGTTGAGTAGCTATGGTAATTTATTTTATTGTGTATTTTTATATTTATAGTGAAACCTCTATTTAACGGACTATATGGGGAGGAATATCCGTTATACAGAGGGTTCGTTAGATGTGAAACACCTTATCTAAATGATTATGTGAAGAGAAAGGTTCGCTTCGTTTTATCATTATATATTACTCATTACATTATTTTTATATTGAAACAAAATTTAGTATTTTTTATTTTGCAAAATTGAACATGAATTTACGAATTTTTAGTAATATATTTCATTCCTTTACATTATACATCTATTATCTTCATTTATCTTTATTCAGGACTTCAGTTATTGTTTATTAAATGGTTCTCTTTTGTTAAACTCGTATTTCATATTAACAAAATTTATCTGCTGTGTAAACTGAGTCAGTGAGAGGTGGTTAATAACCCTGGCAGCTGAAGTAATTTAATAAGTGAACGAGATAAATGAAACTCCCTCAACTGGTCACGTTAAGATATTTTTAGATGTTGTCATTTGTTCCTTTAAGCAACAAACACTTATGGTGCTTAACAAACTAAGACTAACACAGACACAGCAGCCACGTTAATGTTAGCTGTAAGGGTCTTATTTCATGTTAGCTGTAAGGGTCTTATTTCATGTTAGCTGTAAGGGTCTTATTTCATGTTAGCTGTAAGGGCCTTATTTCATGTTAGCTGTAATGGTCTTATTTCATGTTAGCTGTAAGGGTCTTATTTCATGTTAGCTGTAAGGGTCTTATTTCATGTTAGCTGTAAGGGTCTTATTTCATGTTAGCTGTAAGGGTCTTATTTCATGTTAGCTGTAAGGGTCTTATTTCATGTTAGCTGTAAGGGTCTTATTTCATGTTAGCTGTAAGGGTCTTATTTCATGTTAGCTGTAAGGGTCTTATTTCATGTTAGCTGTAAGGGTCTTATTATGTTCTTGGGGAAAAAAGGCAGCTAGTTATTTTTTATACCAAGCATGAATGTTACGGAACCTCTCTCGTAATTTCCACTTACAACAAAACAAACAAATAAAAAAGAGAAAAGTATAAAAGTATTAAGATATATAAACAAAAGTCATGTCAGTATAGCAACTGAGGCAATACCTTTTATCAAATTGTCTGTCTATTGCCAAAGTTTTTACATGTTATTGAAGGTGGAACATTGACGGCAACAGCGATGGTGGTGGTAACACTATGACGTGATAAACAGTCTGGGTCACACACACACACACACATACAGACACTCTCTCTCTCTCTCTCTCTTTATCAATTTGTCTTTCTTTAGTTCATTTCTCTTGTCCTCTTTAATGTTTGTCTCTCTAGTTCTTTATCTCTCTCTCTCTCTTTATCCATCTGTATGCAGTATATAATGGCGTTAAGACTACGTTGAACTGTATACAAATATTTATACCTGTCAGTTCGTGTTTATTTTTGGTCAAGGTCGACACAGTTATATTTTTTCTAAGAGTTAATTTTTGCCCTGTATGTGGGTTTATATAATACCTTGACGTAGCATATTACCACCTGAAGACTATAAATATTGCTCACAAAGTTTAATATTCGCGTAAATACTCCTTCTCACTGTACTGTTATGGAGGTGGTGTGGTATTGTCAAAAAAATACAGAAATAATGGAATTTTCACCTGTATGAGGATCCAGGGTGAGCGAAGAAATTTGATAAGACCATTGTAAAGAAAATAGAATTCATTAATATCCTTGGAAATTTCTTAGTGAACTGGAGTTTCGTGTTGTGCTAAATAAATATGATTATAATTCCCCAAGTTGTATATTTCCTTCAAATTTTCTCTTACAAGGTTCTGAAATATATTCTTATCACGTAAATAAGAGCAGAAATATACTCCACGTTATACTGAGGGCGTCGGAAGGTTATAAATCTTACAGTTAATGGTTGACACAAGAGAAGTTTTTACCAGGCAAGTGTTGACGTACGGAGGACCTTGTAGTGACGGCATCTCTGCACTAACACATCTTAATCCGCCCAGTTGAAGCGGTGTATTTAATTATTCTTTAGTTAGTATAGAATTAAGTTTGTATATTTATGTATATTTTGTCTATGGCTACATTTATTACCGGTATATACATTTTCTTAATTTGTTATACGCCTTTGGGATTATTGTAAATAAACCAAATTTTTTTATGCATTAAATATACATAACTGGATAAATTATATAATACCACTTATATCATAACATTTAAATACATAAGAATTCAATGCTAAAAAATGCATTATAAACCTTTTTTTTTTTCATTAATTATAAAGACAATATATAAAAAAGGTCAAAGTTCAATATATTTTTTTAAGATGCATAATCAAATATAACCAAATTTAAGCTCAATATAGAACCTGCAGCAACACTGTTTGTTTTGATGTTATTCTGTTGCAACACTTTTACATGTTATTGAAATTGGACCATCGACAACAACACCCACCCAGCTACCTGACAAAGGCTTGGGATTTTTCACCTCCAAGGAAGAAAAAATCCCCTTCGCGTATATAGACAGATTCCCCGTCTGTGTTGTTTTGTTTTCTGTCTCTGTGTACTTTTCTTGCTGTCTATATCTCTGTCTTTTTGTCCTTCTCTGTCTGTCTGTCTGTCTCTATCTCTTCCACCTATCTATCTGTCTCTATGATTTTTTCTGTCACTCTATATATTTATGTATCTACTTCTCTCTATCTCTCTCTCTCACTCTGTCTTTCACTGTCTCTATATCTCTGTCTCTGTCTCTTTCTTCCTCTATTTCACCCACACCTTTTTCCCACATCATATCTCTCGTACTGCGATACACACACACACACACACACACACACGCACACACACACACACACCAGGAAGACGAATACCTTCATTCGCTTTACTAAACAGTCCCTCCCTTCTTACTGTACACAGCTAGATGTTGTCTCGTCCACTAACACAACATTACCCTCCCGCTCAAGGCTTCCAAATGATCCCCAATTCCCCAGGCACAGTGCCAGGGGGTGAGTAGTGCCAGGTGAGTAAAAGGGTGAGTAGTGCCAGGGGTGAGAAAGGGGTGAGAAAGCAGGGGTGAGTAGTGCCAGGGTGAGAGGTGAGTAGTGCGAGGGTTCAGGGGTGAGAAAGGGGGGTAGTGCAGGGTTGTATAGGTGACTTTGTCTCTTTCTCTTTCTCTCCCCTTTCGTGTTTTTTCCTTTCTGTTGATTATTAGTTTTTATACGTCGTTACTGGAGAGAATTATCATCCCTTGGATTATGTTGTAGTCTCTCTCTCTCTCTCACTTTGAATATCGGGAGGTGTGCAGCATGTAACTATTATTGGGTTCCAATTCTCTTGGTCTATTCTTTCTCCTATTTTTTTCTCTCCTATCTTTTCCCCCTTTTTCTCTACGTCTTCCAATTTAGATTCTACTGTTCCTGTTTTTTTCTCTATATTTATTCTTCTCTCTCTCTCTCTCTCTCTCTCTCTCCTTATTCTCTTATTCCCCCTCTCTTCATCCCTTTTTTCTAAACCAGATTCTCGGGTTTTTCTTCCTTTCACACTTCATTTGTTATTTTGGTGAGTATGGAGATTTTGTTGAATTTTTTTTAGTATTTTATTAATTTTCTCTTAGTTTTCTTATTTATCTTTCTTTATCTTTCCTGCCTTCTTTTCCTCCATACTCTAATCATACCCTCTTCTCTCCACTGCCATTACCCTTTTTTTCCCTGTCCACTCCCTCTCCACTTTCTCCTCCCCCTCTTTCCCCACACACTCCTCCCACTCCCTCTTCTCTCCACTGTCATTACCCTTTTTTTCCCCTGTCCACCCCTCTCCACTTTCCTCCCTCTCTCTTTCCCCCACACCTCCTCCCACCCCTCTCTTTCCACTGCCATTACCCCTTTTTTCCCTGTCCACTCCCTCTCCACTTCCTCCCCTCTCTTTCCCCACTCTCCTCCACTCCCTCTTCTCTCCACTGCCATTACCCTTTTTTCCCTGTCCACTCCCTCTCCACTTTCCTCCCCTCTCTTTCCCCACACTCTCCTCCCACTCCCTCTTCTCTCCACTGCGTTTACCCCTTCTCTCCTTTCCTCCCCCCTTCCCTCACCCCCAGCTCCCAGGCCACGCAGCAGGGGTCCATGAGCGCCCACGGTCACCCGCCCCTCCCCGCCTTCATTGGCCGTAATTGCCGTAACTAGTTCGTTTAAAGCGGCGAGGGTTACCAACTCGCCCGACAAGGTCCTACGGGAGTCATTTTGGTTCATTTTCACCACCGGCTCACGTTCCTGTAGCCTGTAGACCCCCTTGTGTTGTTTTCCCGGCGTCATTCTTCTCACCCTCATATAGCCTACTGTAGGAGTGGATAAGGTTTTACGCGAGTTTCTATATCGAGTCTTTGTCCCTGTGAGGTGTTGTTGCACTGTTGAAACTTGGCTCCGTCTGACTCAGCCATTCATACTCTGTTATAGACTTGGCTGGGGTGTTGGTCTGTCACAGATGTTACTCTCCGCTCTCTCTCTCTCTCTCTCTCTCTCTCTCTCTCTCTCTCTCTCTCTCTCGTGTTTCTCAGGCTGTCAGGTGGTTATGGGACCCTTTTTTGTTCATGTTTCTTAAGTTACCAGGTGAAATTGGAACACTTTTTTGTCCGTATTTCTCAAGCTGGCTTAGTGAAAATGGGACGCTGTTTTTTACCTATGTTTCTCAGACTGTTTTTTTTTTATTTATTTTCCTCTGAATGTTTCCCATGTTATGTGTTGTGGTTGTGACGTGGTTAGTATTCGCCTTTTACCTGTGTTTCTCACTCTTTAATCTTGTAATATGACGTAGTTTTAGATTGTTTTTTTTTTAGGTTGTGTCGTGGTTTTTTAATGCTTTCCTTTTATGTTTCTCAGGTTTGTATATCGTTCATTATGTTTCATTCAAATGTTTGTCAGAATCTTGCTTACATATCAAACATTCAGTAGGTTGAGTCGAGGCTGTGTAATGATTTTCTAATATTTTCTCAGGCTGTGACGTGGTTTTGTAATGTGTTGAATGGATAAACTGTATGTTAGTCCTTACTATTTCTGGAACTTTAATACGTGTTTATCTTTCTTTCGTATTCATGTTATAAAATACGTGTTTATATACTCACACCCACACACTGACTCGCCCCTCTCCCTTCCTCCCTTCTTTCCTCTCTCTCTCTCTCCCTTCCTCCTCCCTTTCCTCCCTTCCTGTCGCTCTCTCTCTCTCTGGCTCTGCTCGTCCAGCCAAGTTGAACACAGAGCAAACACACACACACACACACACACACATTGTCGACGGCTGTGTTTAATGCATAAGCTCTTGGCATTATCGCAACTGAGTCACGCTAGCTTTTGAGAACCAGTGTATACTTACGTCTCTCTCTCTTTCTCTCTCTCTTTCTCTCTCCAACTTTGTAAATCTGCAACAGTGAACAGAAGCAGAGACCATCCCCACACACCTCCTCTAACACGGCACCTGATTAATCTTTTACACTACCAGATAAAAGTGGGTGCGAATAAGATTTGCATCCTGATTGGAAACAGAGTGTGGGTTGTGAGGCTGTTTTCTTCTTTTAAGTTCAACTCGTGGGATGAAAGGATTTTTCTATTTACCTAACACTGAGTCTATTTCTATCAGGCTTATGAGCTGTAGCAGCTTTGACTACATGTAATGTTTGAGAGAGAGAAACAGAGATACAAACCACAAAGTTATATTATTTTCTTCTTTTAAGCTTAACTCGGGATTAACTACTTTTAATTTCTGTCAAAATTAAAAATCTCTGAGATTATTATGTGAAAGCGAAAAGCAATAGTTTTTAAAGGGGGATTAATTTTTTTACATAAATGAATTTGGTAAACCATATACATTAGAAAAATCAAATGAAATAAAATATACACTTGTGATAAAGAATGAGTATGTAGGAGTAAAGTTAACTACGAATGGTATAATAGAGAGAAGAAACAATACAATGAATAAGAGTGATTGGAGGAGTAGGGAATAACACCAAGAGCATAATACACAAGCTTAATTATAGGTAAGGAATGAACACCAGAGACAGTATAAAGCTCCTTACCTGTGGCAGTGAAACATGGACTTATTATAGACCTGAATGCTGAGAGATCTAACCTACGGAGATGAGTTATCTGAGGGTCCTACCTGGGATTACCAAATGGGGTAGAGGTGTTTGGGATTGTGGAGAAGCAATGGACGTATATATTGTGAAGTTGTGGTGAAAAGAAGCTGGTTGAGATGGTTGTAGGTGTTGTAGGGGATAGGGGAAAAGTAGAGAGGTTATTAACTGTATTGTAAGAGTGAAAGGTGGAACGGTTATATTAAGGTGGGAACAAAAGAGAAAGGTGGAACAATATATTAAGGTAGGACAAGAGGGAGGGAACAAGATAGAAAGGTGTAACAGTATATTAATGTGAGAAAAAAAGGGAAAGGTGGAACAGTATATAAAGGAGGGAACAAGAGGAAAAGGTGGAACAGTATATTAAGGTGGAAACAAAAGAGAGAGGTGGAATAGTATATAAAGGAGGGAACAAGAGGAAAAGGTGGAACAGTATATTAAGGTGGGAACAAAAGAGAAAGGTGGAATAGTATATAAAGGAGGGAACAAGAGGAAAAGGTGGAACAGTATATTAAGGTGGGAACAATAGAGAAAGGTGGAATAATACATTAAGGTGAGAACAAAAGGAACAAGTGGAACAATGCATAAAGGTGGAAAGTGGAACAGTACGTAAAGGAGTGAACAAAGGAAATGAAAAGACGAATAGTGAGAAGAGGATTATAGTGATAGAACGGCTTATGTGGTCACCCTCAGAGGAACTCCCTGAAATGGTGTGTCGTAGATAAGGATTTCTTTTGTATGTGTGTTAGCTAAGCCCAACCTATTTCATTCAAGCTTTTTGATATTAACGTTTTGTCTGCTTCAAGCTTTTGCGTGGGAGAGTGAGAGAGAGAGAGACTTCCACACGCCAAATTCATAGGAGTTAACTATATTTTATGCCCCCTCGTTACACTCCTTCCCTTAATAAATAAAACTGTGCCTCAAAAGATTATATCATGACACTACTTATTATTATGTCAGTAACTTGTCATTATACATTTGATGGTAAGAATGACATCTCAACATGCACAACTTCGCTATGTGGCTGACTCATCTTTACTGACGTTCTCTGAGTACCAACAGCTACACAACACACACACTGGTTGATTTGTATGTGACTTTTGTAAACTTGATGCTTCTTACTCGTTCATTTGTTATCATTTGCGTTGTTAGATGTTAACCCTTTAATGTGTTTATTTCTCCTATTAATTTGTACAATTTGGTTGATGTTTACCACGACACATCACCTCAACACTTGATATATTTATATTCCAGAAACATGTAAACTTAACTTCATTATTTTTTGGTACCAAGGAAGGTGATTTTTTATTTATTTATTTATTTATTTTTTATGGGAAAGGTTGACCTCGTAGGGTTTACATAAAGTAGTATTAGCTCGATGTTCCAAAATATTTCCATTTACTCTGTTGTGGTTTGCTTCAGGTTTAATTTCTTTTCGGAGTTTTTTTCTTCTCATTTTTACTACCGTTTACTGTGTGATGTATTATCCTAGAATTACTATGTTCTACTTTATGCACTTTTAACTTCATTTTCCTTTGTGAGTTTTTTGCTGTATTTTGTCAATTTTATCTTTCATTCCCGTTTTCTTTAAGGGCTCACATTACTATATCTTCCCCAGGTCCATAAGTGCTGCTGTGTGTAATATGTCAGTCAGTATTATCTGTATTGTACTTGTGATAAATATCTCTTCGGGTCGTGATTAGTATTCCTCCCATTCTGTCTTCCCCAGTGCTCCATTCATGACGGTCTCCTAGCAATCCATTTGCAGCTCTCAGAGTTCCATTCACGAAAATATTTTAGAATTCCACTTTTCCTGCGGTACTCCGTCAGGCTGTATCGTCCTGAGTCCTCTATTTTCTCTCTCAACTTTTAAAGGAAACGTAGATGAAAGAATAAATATTTAAAATTGAAATGTTTGGGAAAAAATGGTGTAATAAATATGGATTATTCTGGTTTAAATCGTAAAGTCTTAAGGTTAGGCTATTTATATGTACAGTATATTAAGTTAATGTTGACAGAATCACTGGTGGATAAACTAAACCCCGGTGAAAAGAATCTCTTGTTTAATTCTTCACTGGTTTGTTTTGATGTTATTCAATAAAGTTTTTCTGAGATTATAGAGAAATATGTTGCTCATTATAATTTGTTATTGATGGAGTGATATAATTATGACCTTTGTTACACACTTAAAGACCTTGGTTATTGAAGCTCAGTAATAATGTTAATTAACAGGAATTAAGCCGAAGGTTCACATTCATTAAACATAAATCCAAATTAATTGGCAAAAATCCCAAATGAGTTGTTTATCAAGTCAAGTTTTAGTGAAGAATAATTATATAGAGACGACTAAGTATTATATATAAACATATAATCAATCAAGTCTTCATCTATAACGTTAATAAATTGTAGTGTATGAAATAAATTCAATTGTAAAAGTAAACACAATCATAAATTTCACTGACAGAATTCGTGTGTTGTTACCTCGTGTGAGTTCATGTAATCTCGTGTCACCTTTTTCCGCAGTGCGTAAAGCTCTGTGTCTCTTGGGACTCTACTCTCACGATACTTGTTATGTGTTAGTAACAGGTCATTATACACTTGGGTATAAATATGACATTACAACATGCACACAGCGTCTTGTGGTTGATTCGCTGTAGATAACATTCAGAGTTTTGGCCAAGTTATAACACTGGATCGATTTGATATGTGTTTGGGAATTTTACGAGTTGATTTGATCGAAATTGTGATAATTTTGTTTTACTAATTTATTTTTGACCAATATATTTTTTAACCAATTCATTTTTAGCCAATTTATTCATAACCAATTTATTTTCATCCATTTTTTCTCCGCCAATTTAGTTTTAGCAGATTTGTTTTTATCAATATCGTTACATAGAACAAGTATCTGATACCTTAGTACCGTATCACAATTTACTGAGCGTCTAAACTGCATATGGTGTTAATAATTTACCACCAAACCATTTTACACATTCATAAGGTACATATCACATGAGAGAGAGAGAGAGAGAGAGAGAGAGAGAGAGAGAGAGAGAGAGAGCAGAGTACTGGGATGTCAGTTAAATTCTATTGTGTATATTTGTTTCTCTGAATTACAAATTATTTATTTTTTCACACTATTTCTCCTTAACTCGTGGTATGTTTAGCTTCCGGATACACGCTCATTATTCCTGTGTTGTTTCTTAGTACAGAGAGAAGGTAATGTGTTGACTGTTTGAGGTCACTAACACAGTCACTGGAAGCATTGTATTATGTATTTTTGTACTGTATGATGAACGAGGTGAAGTACAGTCGCTTGCTATTATACCTGGAATGTTTATCTTGTATCCTTAGTCTGGTTACTATTGTGAGGTTCCTTAGGGCATTCCGGGAGATTTAATACGATGTAAACAAACAGAGTTGCCACATCTCACAAAACGCGCCAACTACTGTACCAGGTGTAAGTGCAGTTGGCTGTACCTCATCTCGTTTATCATAAAGTACAATACATAAACTTAATACATAATCCAATTCCTCCAGTGAGTGTGTTAGTGAACAGTCAACACACCACCTCCCCAACAGTGAAATTGTGACACCAACAGTGAAATAATAGTATGAAAATATATATAAAAGAAATGGTACTATTTTAAGCACCATGAACATATTGCTTGACACCAGGAATTGACTTTAAAACGCCTTTATTAATATTACAACACCAACAGACGTAAAACAGTCACCGTGTATGAGTCAGCGTTCTGTACACGGTATTTACCCTGTAGTGACATAATCAACCGTGTTAAAATCAACGTCACATTCACATCATAAGGTTTCTCCCTGGTCTTTCATCTAACTAACCGTGTTTAAGCTGGGGATTCTATTCATTCACCGAGGCTTCCTAATAGGTCATTCAGAGCTACCTCCTCCCCCCTCTCCTCTCCCTCACCTCCTTACCCCATCCCTCACCCCCTCCCTTTCCCTCACCCCTTCACCCCCTCCCCTTCCCTCACCCCGTCCCGCATCTATCACTCCCTCACTCTCTCACTTCCGTTGACTAAGAACTTCTCAGAATTTCATCAACCTTTCACGACTACACCAGGTTGTTTGCCTCTCGTTCATTGTCAAAATCTCTCTCAACTTTTCAAGAGTTTTAATGCCAAGGACTATTGGAGCTATAATTGAAATACGGTTTTTTCTGTATTTTATCTATGACATGGAATTTAATATTATTCCCTTATATATCTTATTAAATGCCGGCAAATGTTCGTATGGCTTTGTTAATGAAGATGTAATTCTAGTTATATTTCTTAAGATCGACGATGGGGAAATAAGTAATGATAAGTAATAATAAGTTATTCAGGAAGGGAAAACTTGCCTCGTTCACATACAACTTCTATCACTCTAGTAAGACACCAACAGTAGAAGAATAGCACCAACAGTAGAATTAAAGCATCAACAGTAGATATTAAAACGCCAACAGTAGAAGAATAGCACCAACAGTAGATTTTAAAACACCAACAGAAAAATAATAGCACCAACAGTAGAATTAATGTACCAACAGTAGATTTTAAAACACCAACAGCAGAATTATAATAAGTAAACTCAACTTTATTCACCGCAGTACATAAAACAGTTCCTCATAGACAGCAAACACTAAGTTTACTTATGTTAGTCCTGTAACTGGCCATTCAACACTCGGCTGTGAACAGGTCATCACAGCATGGAACTCACAGCTCACGATCAACAGTATTTCACAACACACTTTGGATTTTGTTATTTTTTTGTGAATTTGATGCCAATATTACCAAGTGGAAGAAATATTTAACACCTGTGCTGGACTAGTTTACAAATTTACGATGCTTTTAGCCTTCGTTAGTGCTAAATGTTTACCGTTATCATTTCACAGATTCAATTTATAAACAATTTACACTGGAGAAAACACATTAATGCCTAAATATACTTCGTCAATTGGATATATTTCTCGGAATTATTCTTGCATTTTAGATCAGTTTTTTTTTTCTTCATTATGGCTCTCAGTAATTCATTAATTATTTCTAGTCTAAACATATGCATGAGGTATCTACCACCAGAAATGTTTCTTAGTTGAGGGAACATTGGACGGTCCCCCCCTCCCCTGATATGAGGAACACAGATCTTGTTGGTGTTGCATAATGGAATGTTTACGCTATTCTCGCTTGTATTTCATTTTACCTATTTTTTGGTATTGTGTTTCAGCTGCAAATTGTTGAAGAGGAGATGAATTTTTATTTTTTTTTTTTTTTTGCTTTTCATTGTTTTATGTATTTGTCTGTTTTAATTGTTTATGTTTTCTGTGTCTTTTGTCTGTTTTTGTTTCCGACTTGTTTTGTGTGGGTGTTTTTTTGCTTTTTTTATTTGTTTTTGTGCGTGTTGCCTGCTCTGTGTCTTGCCTGTTATCGTTTTTGTTCTTGTGTGTTGGCTGTTTTTGTCTTTGTCTTTTGTCTTTGCCTTTTTACTTGTTATTGTTGTGTTTGTCGCCTGATAATCTCATTTAATAATATTTTTCATAATTTCTTCCTTGTTTGGGATATTTGGTTCAGTGCCTCATATAATTTTGTGTTTTTCTCAGATTATTACTATTATATGTGTCCTGTGTGTCCTGTGTGTCCTGTGTGCCGTGTGTCCTGTGTGTCCTGTGTCCTGTGTGTCCTGTGTCCTAGTATCGTGTATGAATCATTTGTCGGAGCTCAGTGTTTGTCTTTCCTACTTATATTCTTATGTGATTTACCTTTTGTTCCGTTCATCTTCAGGTTGTTAGTGTTTCATTCACTTGCAATTGAATCTCAGTGCTTCATTCATTGTATTGGTAGTAAGTGTCCTTGTATAGTGAATCTCAGTGCTTCATTCATTGTATTGGTAGTAAGTGTCCTTGTATAGTGAATCTCAGTGCTTCATTCATTGTATTGGTAGTGAGTGTCCTTGTATAGTGAATCTCAGTGCTTCATTCATTATATTGGTAGTAAGTGTCCTTGTATATTGAATCTCAGTGCTTCATTCATTGCATTTCTCCATGTAATTCAAATTTAGTGCTTCATTTACTTTAATTAACCTTGCAATTGAAAACAAAACGCACTTGAAAGGAACGTTTAATTGAGCCTAATTACCTAAGAGCCACACTCATTGCTCTTTCCCAGTAATCCATTCATTACTATCCTCCTGTAGTCCATCACGTTATGTCCTCTTGGATGTTCTCTTGGATGTCCTCTTGGTGCTTGAGTCTTAATCCCTCTCAACTTTAAGACCAAAAATAATGTTTGTTAGTTGCAAGTCGAAATATATTATGTAGGTTATGTTGCAAATCAAGCTTCTGTTTTGGGGTAAAATCACTGGTATGTATTTTAATCATTGCTGAAATTCAATTATTTTTCTTCAAAGTTGCATTATCTGTCGTCAGAAATTATCTACATCTAGAGAGAGAGAGAGAGAGAGAGAGAGAGAGAGAGAGAGATTACGCATTTTCTTCATTACTTTCCGTCATGATTAATTTACAGGAATTAAGCGTATTTTATCACTTAGGAATCCTTCTTTTACAACAATAAAACAGTGTCTTCCAATTTATATCATCATGGTTCTTGTCTCATGGTTAATAAGTGGGTATTACACACTTAGTTACCACAAGTGACATGACATTATACACACTGAGCTGAGAGATTTTATAACACTCTGGTACCCTTATGAGTCTGAGGCTTTTTTCTTTTTGCTGTTGTCACCTTTTTATACTATTTATGTTCTAACCAATATAGAAATGAATGTCCGTTATATCAGGGGTTTATTAGATGTGAACCCCCCACCACCTCCCATTTAACGATATATGTGGAGAGAAGTCCGTTATATGGAGGTTTATTTTACATAGTGTCTTAATCTATGACAAATTTAGTTATGAAATACCACGCTCTTATATATTAAGTCTATTTTACTGGAAATGTAGTATGTGTAACCTGGTTTAATCATCGTACAGGGAAATGCTATCATAGTTCTTACTGTGTGGAACAAAGTTTGTGTTGTTTTTACGAGAGTTCAATTTACCTTGTTTTTTGTAGTGTTCCAGTTGTATTTTTTTTTTTTGACGGGAGGATGGATTTTTTTTTTTTTTTTACTACTGCTAACTGGTTTACTGTGTGTTGTCCCTTGCAATATCAATCTTGTTTTTCTAATACCCAGTTATCTGTGTTTTTTATTTTGTTTTGTTTTTCCTCTGTTTCTTTACGTTTTGTTTTTGTCAGCTTTAGAATACAATCGAGTTTTCTCTTGTATTGTATATTTTCCCCTGAGTGAGTCCTTGTTTTCTGTGTAAATATTTCGTTTTCTATACCTGTCTTTGTTATGAATATTTGTCCTGGCGATAAATATTTGCCCTGGAATTAAATATTTGTCCATGAATTAAATATTTGTCCTGGGGATAAATATTTGCCCTGGTGATAAATATTTCCCCTGTCGATAGATATTAGTTCAGGGAATAAATATTTGTCTTGGCAATAAATGATTCGTCGCGTTTTTCCCCCCCAGTTTCCCCAGTCACTCGGGTTTTCTAAGTGGTCCATTCACTCCGGCCCACTCAATGCTCTCCCCCTTGACTAAAATTTCCTTAGAATTCGTCTTTCCCCGAACACTCCATCAAATTGTGTCCATTTTGCTGATTCAGTCATGTTTTCTCTGAGCTTTTTACTCTGAATTCAGACATGTAGAACTTTTACATCAAAATCTAAATACAGAATAAAATAATACTCGTGTGTGTGTGTGTGTGTGTGTGTGTGTGTGTGTGTGATGCATTTCCACAGTTCTGATGATGGAGAGGTGTAATTTGGTAGGGAGGTGCGGGTGGCCTAGTGGATGGTCGTACACTGTCTTCTGTTATTGTTTGTATTTTGAATGGTTTAAATGTTAAGCTGATCGTAATGGATATTGAGATGCAAATTATAAAGTAAATAACTATTGTAAACAAACGTCATATACGAGTTGTTGTAAATAATTAGGTTAAATGTTACTGAAGAACCAGAATATAGAGATAGCAAGTAGTGTTTCTCTCGCGGTTAATTAAGGATAACTTTATAGGGATACATACAGCACACTCGTTATGTGAAGAGAGAGAGAGAGAGAGAGAGAGAGAGAGAGAGAGAGCCTCAATATTATTTTCACTTTAAGAATTCACAAAAGGTAAAATTGCGAGAGTTTAAAAATGTGTTGCATATATCCCATGACTTCCTTGACACCATCACTCTCTGCAGTGTGGGAAGCAACGGTCCTGAAGATTACAACACCCACTACCTGTTTTATATCATTAACAGACTCACTATCACAAATTTAAAATAATTATTCTTTCTCTATCTCTTTAATATTCTAGTCGGGTCTGGTTAATGTACTGTAGTTCTTTACCATTTATTAAGAAATTGAGGTTGTAATATATACCTGTATGTAAGGGTAAATGATTATGTTATCCTCAAGTTTAGCGACGCTGTTGGCTAGTGTACCGAAGGCTTAGTACCTGTATTCAGTGTGGTTTACTCGCGCTGGCCTTCAATGAAAGTCTTCGAGACATAAACTAGGACTGAGGTTGATACTGCACTCGAACACTTTCACTTCCTCATCTGTAAAGTTTGGTAACTAATCTAGAGGGAGGGGGGATAGTGGTGCTCCAAATGTGAACCAACAACCTTTAGGACAGTTGTTGAGTACTGTATCCACTCGGCCACAGCATCCTAATTTGTTGCAAGGTTGATTTGTAGAAACTAACTCATCATCATTCAAGGCAATATCCTCCTCCGCAGTGCATAAGTTTAATGTTAGTAACTGATCATTGGACACTTGGTTGTGAGAATAACGTCACAACAGACACAAAGCAGTTCACGCTCTCTCGGTTTTAACAGTTTCATAACACACATTGTTCTGCTTTATGAGAATTTTGACAATTTCTGGCATTTTACTTATTGTTTTTCCGTTTTTTTGTCCATTTTTATTCTTTTTCAGTTAATATTTTGACCGAACGGGCCGCGTGCAACAAATATTAGCTTCATAGCTCCAGTGTATCACAAATTTACATGGCATTTTAGCCCTCATCCGATGTTAATTGTTTACCCTCAAACCATTTTACATATTCATAAGTTACATTCAACTCAGACTGGAGAGAACAACGTGTTTTTGGATACCCTGTATCAGTGTAGTTATTCAGGGTTGCTTTAGCAGTTCAGTGTAGGTAGTTACAGCTCTCACTAACTATTTCTGCTCAAGATCAGTAAACAACATGATGTGGTGTGTCATAATGCTGAAGCAGTTGACGTGATTGGGTACAACTTCGTCTTTGATTCTGGTACAACGTTGAGACGAGAGAGTATTGGTGTTAACTGTGTATCACTTAAAGACCTCAGTTGTTGACGTCCAGTAGTGCATTATAATATCACCAACATTAAGCTTACATTTATTATGGATTAGAAAATGACGATATCGAAAAAAAAAATGCAAATCTTTTTTCAATATTAGATCTTTCACCAGCTGAAGCTATATCTAACTCCAAGTAGACATTATCAAAACCTTAAGTTGATCTTGATGAAATTTACGAAGAAGTGTTTGGGGAAAATGAACGAATTCTTAGAAAGAGAGATATTAAATTCTCCGAATACCTTCCCGGACGTAATTAGGCTTGATGAGACAAAAGGCTGGTTTATCTTCATACCTGTACACACCACAAAGTATCAGAGGTGTAACTGGTATTGATGAGTGATGGTGGGTAGTATTGCAGCTGAGCATTAAGTGACCCTGACACCAAGATACAGTATATTGTTCTTTTTTTATACTAAGACCTGGTATATCCTTAGGTCACGGCTCTCCTGTAGGTGTTCTAGGTAAATGATTGTAACTGATGATGACTGATGTCTGTTTGACGCCACGGGATCATAACTGACCAGAGAGACTTAACTTTGTTTACTAGTAGAAGCCTTCACTGAAACTCTGGGCAGTATAATAATAAACAATACTCAATACAGAGGTGCAATTAGGTTTTGGGGGGCCAACAACAACAACAAGAAAATAATAATAATAATAATAATAATAATAATAATAATAATAATAATAATAATAATAATAATAATAATAATAATAATCTTCCACTAAGCACGAAGGCTACGAAAAAACTAAATAAAACAAATCCCCATCCATAATTCAGACCACCAATGTAAGAATATAAAATGTAAATATATACGAGAAAATATGGCGGTGGGAGGACGGCTTGAGGTGATAATAATGATTGTAATTATAACATCATTCGTGTGTTTACCTTCGTTATCTGTTCCTGCAGGACCTCTCACGCTGGTCTCAGATGTACCTCAAGTTGCACGAATCTTCCTAAGGTGAATATATTTTCCTTCCTGGCTGTCACTCAAAATTAATGTGTGTGTGTGTGTGTGTGTGTGTGTGTGTGTGTGTGTGTGTGTGTAACTGTTTTATAGGCTTGTTTAGGTGAAGGTGTTTCTACATGTTTGTTTATGTGTGTACTGTAGGTATTTGTGCTTAACGTCACATCTTCACAATTATAAAAAAAAACATAACTGAAATTCTCTGATACATAACACATTTACTATTACATCAACAATATAAATGCCTTCAAATATGTGTTAATACAATATTGGAATTATTTTCACCACTGTTACTGAATTTTGGACACACACACACACACACACACACACACACACACACACACACACACACACACACACACACATATTCACGGGTGACCTATTGCAGTACGTGCGGACACTAGTATTTTCCGTGTTGTTTATGAATGAAAATCAATGAGGGAAATACTCTACCATCAACTTCCTGGACTAACATAGAGACTCACATCGTTTGGACAAGATTTGCTTTGTCTGATTCTTAATGTGATAAAAGAGACTCAGATGAACATTCCATAAGGTTCAGATATAATGTGTGTGTGTGTGTGTGTGTGTTTTATGTTCATGTATGTGTTTCTCGTGTGTGTTTGTGTACGTTTGTAAATTAATTTCTTAAACCTAAATAGCGGCGAAGTGGAGAATTGAGCGAATGAGTGAGTAACGGAGTGAGGAAGAGGGAGAGAATTGTGAGTGAGAACAAAAGAGAAAGTAGATGAAAAAGAATGAGTGAGAAGAAAAAGAGAGAGAAAGAGTGAAAGAAGGGGTGGGGATGGAGTGAACAAGACCAACTGAATAATGAAAGGTGAATGACAACCTTGGCCGCGTTCCCCACACACACACACACACTTGATTTTTATACCAAATTAGAATGAAAATAAAAAAAAATAAGTTTCTTTACTCATAGACATCAATAGAAATACTGATTTAGGTCCAGTACACAGGGACATACATACCAAAGAGGTGGAAGGCGACTTTTAAGCTCCATAATGTGTGATTTATTACTGTGAAATTTATATAGTAATTTTTATTTTATCATTACTCATATGAAGTACCAGAAGACGGTAAGATTTAGGTTAGGTTAAGTTAGGTTAAGTAAGGTTAGGTTAGGTTAGGTTAAGAATCGATTCGTTTATAATTTTTTTTCAATTGAAGAAGAAAAAAATAATAATTCCCCTCACGTTCCGACAATAGTTGAATATTTCTAGCCGAGGGGAAAAATTTGTTTAAATATATTCGAATTATTTTATTTTTTGAGCATTTAATATATTTTTTCCCAGCATAACTCATCCATTACGTGACGTGGTTAAAATACCATTCTTTGGTTCCCTGGGGTATAATTGTAGCCTTGGAACGTGCTGTAGATTTTTGTCATATTTTGTAGTAATTTGGGTGGGTTGGGGATTTTCTCTGTGATGGGACGACATATGTGTGCGTGTGTGTGTGTGTGTGTGTGGCGGCAATACAGTCACAACTAACTAAACATGCCGTGAGACAATCATCTCCCAAACCAGCACGACACATGTCTCGTTACCTCGAGACCTCACTTATACCTGCACGCACCTGCCTTACCCCCTAGTGAAGAGGCAGCTATCACAGGTGTTGTAATGTGTCTTGGTGTATCACATGTGCTCTTGGTGTTTTACGTTCTGCTCTCGGTGTTTTAAAGTTGCCGTTGGTGTTTTTAAGATTACTGTTGGTGTTTTAAAGATTAATGTTTTAAGTTTTACCAAAGGCTTTCGGGTAATGTTTGTAAGCTTTTTCATTCTGGTTTAATCAAAATCTACTTTCGGTGTTTACATATCAAAAGTTATTGCTTAGAGTTCAATAATAATCGTCTCTCAAAGATCAGAGAGAGAGAGAGAGAGAGAGAGAGAGAGAGAGAGAGAGAGAGAGAGAGAGAGAGAGAATAAGCTAAAACTAACAAATCTATGTTTTTGTGGAGGCGGTCCAACCCTCTTCAGCTTTCAGTGCGCCGCTAAGGTTCATCAAATATTTACCAGACCGACTATAGCCCACCTCACGACCTGTCAGGGTTGTCGTGGTCAGGGTAACGACCACGGAACAGAACGGCTATATCCAAACCCATGAAAGTGAATGACCTAAGTTGTGTTGTCATGTGGAACTTGATAATATTATGTATAACTCAACTTTTCGTGTGTCCATCTTTTTAAATGATTGAGTATTAATGATTTTTTTTATAATATTGTATGTTATTTATATTTCAAAGTTTGGATAATTAGAATTTTAAAACACACGTCTATGTAATTTAGAAAATATTGATATAGTTTTCTGATTATTCAAGTCAGTTTTTTCTGGATTATTTACAGTCGATATTGAAGTTACTGTATAGAGATAGAGTATTCCTATGGTAATTTGAGTAAATATTAATGTGTGATAAAACAAAATAATTCACTGATAATTTTAATATATTTAACTAGTAATTATCTCAATGTCTTTACGTATATATCCATCACAGGTATTCCGTAATGCTCAAATAACACGTAGACGATTATTGAATAACGTTCTCAATAATCAATAACTGTTCCAATGTAATGATTCCTAGAGCAGCTTCAGGAATAATGCCGACGTAATTATTGGATTATTACGGGGTAATTCTTAATTAATTATCGACGGCGTAATGGAGGTATTTCGCATGAGCCTAACTCCAGGACCAAGTTAAGGGCCAATGCATGACAGTTATTATGATGGGTAGTTTCAGATCCTAACTACTGAACGCTTTCGTGATGGTCGTGACGGAACCCTCTGTCCCGTGTTACTTTATTGCTCCTGGCATACTCGTTACCTCACCTGTATTACTTTATTGCTCATTGAGTGCTCGTTATCTCGTCTGTGTTACTTTATTGCTCCTGCCACATTCGTTACCTCACCTGTGATACTTTATTGCTCATGACACACTCCTTATCTCACCTATGTTACTTTATTGCTCACGACACACTCATTATTCCATCAGTGTTACTTTATTGTTCCTGGCACATTCGGCACTTTATTTGTGTTACTTAATTGTTTCTGACACTCGTTACGTTACCGATGCTACTTTATTGCTTCCGATACGTTCGTTAATTCACCTGAGTTACTTTACTGATGCTGGTAATGCTCAGTACGTAACTTCTCTTCTGAGTTACTTTACTGCTTCTTATTCCTTATTTCATCTCTGTTACTTTTCTGTTACTACATTTATGTTCCAGCAAGGTTCTTTCTTCACTTGTGCTCCTTTATTCAACTCTGTATCGTATAATGCTTCTTTTCCTGTTCCTTATCCTTAATTACCATCTTTTCTCTCTTCATTGTTACTGTTCCGTGCTCCTTTAAACGCCCATACTTACTGTTTTATTATCACCATTACTACGTTACTGTATTAGAACACAACGGAACATGAGACAAAGTCATTCATGGAACACTTAAGAACACACCATGAATAAAACGCTAAAACACTTTGATAAAACATAAACATACATGAAAAATATACAATGAATAACAGTGAAAGAAATTACAACTTTGTTACTACACAAATAACATATTAAACATAATACTTATTAAAATAATTTATAGATTCGTATTCAGATAACACATAAGAAATCTCATATACTTTCTCTCTCTTCACCATAAAACAAGATTAACTTACACTATAGGTTTATCAAATTGAGATATTTCAAGCGATAGTCGATATTTTAGTGAGGAATATTGAACTACACTGAGAGAGTAATATTGAGAAGTATATATCTTTAGTGAGAAATACTGAACTACACTGAAAGAGCAATATTGAGGAGTCTATATCTTTAGTGAGGAATATTGAACTACACTGAGAGAGTAATATTGAGAAGTATATATCTTTAGTGAGAAATACTGAACTACACTGAAAGAGCAATATTGAGGAGTCTATATCTTTAGTGGGGAATATTTGACACTGCTTCTTCTGTTGTTTGCAGTGTGTCGTATGTATGATAAAGCCGTACAAAATGGTACTGGGATAAACAATTAATAATGTATAAAGGCTAAAAGGTACGTAAATTTGTGATCCATTGGAGCTGTTCTATTGAATATTTGTGTTGCGTGACAAAATTGATCGAAAGACAAATTTGTTAGAAAACAAATTGGTTAAAAGACTGACAACAACAAAGCGTAAAAACGCCTCAAATTTACACAAAAACAAAACAAAAAGGTATAAAGGCAAATTGTGTTTGTTATGAAAGTGTTAAAAGTCGGAGAATATTAAGAGTGACGTGTCTGCCATAAAGCGCTGCGTGCATGTTGTGATGTCGTTCACACAATGGCCAGATAATGTCATGAAACAAGCGGTATGTTGTTGCTATATTACTGTCACTGTTACACACAAACACACACACACACACACACACACACACAGTAAGGAAGGTGTCATGAGAATATACAGTTAACCCGTGAAAATTAACCGTGGTGTAGAGTGTTAAGAGTAGAGTAAAATTTATATAATCTCTCTCTCTCTCTCTCTCTCTCTCTCTCTCTCACTTGCTACTGTAGATGGGTTATTAAACATACCACTATTAATTTACTTCACAGATAAATATTAATTGGTAAAATATTTATCGGTAATGTTATAATCATATTTACAACTAGAGAAAACTATTTACACTCGGTAATACAAGAATGAAAACACCACTGGGTTTATTCTCTATATGCCCCTTGTTTAAGACAGAACGTGATAATGTACAGTCACTTACAGTTTACCTGGTACAGTGATTGGTGTGTTTTGTGAGATGTGGCAACTCTGTGGAATGTTTCTTATTCTGATACACCCTGATACACCTCCCACACACCCCCTCTCCAGTGTTAAGTCCCAAAGCAGGAATATTGTGATTTTTTTTTCATCAATAGTTCATACGTTAATGAGAGCTGTATTGAGCAACACTGAACTGAATTACGTATTTTGAAAGATAAATCTAATAATCTGTTTTTCCCAGTTCGTTATGAATGTGCAGAATGGTACGGCGGCAAGCAATTAACAACGGATGAACCCTAAAAGCCCCGTAAATTTGTGCTACAGTACAGCTGACCTGTTAAATGTTTGTTTCGTTCAGCGAAATTGGTTAAAAATAAAACTAATGAAAACGCAAATTGGTAAAAAACAAATAAAAAAAGTGACAAAGCAACAAGTAAAATGCCTCAAATTTACCAAATTCTCATAAAATCGAGGAGTGTGTGTCATGACGTCGCTAAAATCGTTGAGTGAATTACAAAGAACTGCAGACATGTTGTGATGACAGTCTCATTACCTAGAGTGTAATGACCAGTTACTATCATAAAGCAGCCACTGTGTTGTGTGATCACTAGAAACAGTTTCAATGGAGGAAGAAGATGCCCGAGAGAGACAGACTATAGTTAACTCCGGCAGATTAACTGTAGTAGAAATTGTTGATGTACCAGACTAATTCTTTCAAGCCCAGTCCGTTATTGGGAGGATTGTTATTGAGAATATCCGCAATTGAGAGAGGGTTTACTATATCCATTGCTATATTGAGAAGTCTGTTATTGAGAGAGTTTACTGTATTAAGAAGTCTGTTATTGAGAGGTTTTACTGTAGCGAAAAGTCCGCTATTGAGAGGGTTTACTGTATTGAGAAGTCCGCTATTGAGAGGGTTTAGTGTATTGAGAAGTCCGCTATTGAGAGGGTTTACCGTATTGAGAAGTCCGCTATTGAGAGGGCTTACGGTAGTTTTAATCTTCACATCTGGTGGAGAGACTTTGTGGCACTTTCATTGATTTAGTAAATAAACAGGTAAGCAATAGTAAGATGACGTCATAAGTGGGCAGGGGGTTCCGTTACAGTGGCAATAGCGAGGCAGGGGAGAGGTTAGCCATCTGTAATTACATTGTTTATTTTGTAACCTGAGCCACATCCCAAATTGTAGCTGTAGTCTTATTTATGTATGAATAAAAGTCGTTTTATGAAGTTTATGAGAGTGCAAGTCTACTCTGAGGAAAGTTATGTGAGATTAAGCTGTGATTAGTTTATTTAGTTGTGTTTTTTGCCAACATTAACTTCATAAACATACGAGGAACTTAACAGTGTATCATTTTATAATTAAATTCTAAATGTTATCATTACATGTGTACATTTATCATCATATAATTTAATTTCGAATTAATTTGATATATTTTTTCTTCAAACTTTCACTGAAAATAAGGAAATTAACTAAACTAACATGAAAACAACTTGATAGTGTGCTGGGGTAAAGCATTTCATGAGAATATTGTCACAAGAACGCAGTTATGAGCAAGAAACCCGTAATAAATGAGGCACTTGGAGAATTAAAACAAGTCTTATTTACTTTTAAGACGAACACAGTGAATGAAACAGTAAACAAAAGTTCATGAATGGGACAGGGGGAGAACGTGTAGTGAGGAGACCGTCAGAGAAAATACGACTGGCAGCAGGAGTTAACACAAGACTACAAACGTAGGACAAAAGAAAACGCTGTTAAAATTGTACGAGACAAAACAACGACACTGTTACACTACACAATACACAGTGAACAAGTCGGTAACAACCTTTGTGAAGAAATGAAAATCCTCACAAAAGGAAGACAAAATCCGGATCACAATACAGCAAAATCGTAAAATTAAAAACTCTGAAAAACAATGTAGATCTAGAGTCGTACAATAACTGCTGGTCCATTATTTCTCATACTGCGAAACACTCACATCACGTCACCTTCCTCAGAACTAAGAAACAATTCATAGTGAGTAACGGGAATAGGAATATTTTATAAGTTAATGTGAAAGTGAGAATCTCTTAACGGGTTATAGTTTATCCAAACTTATTCTGTTCTCTCTAGTGTGTGTGACTTATGAATGTAAACAATGGTAAGGGGTAAAGAATTAACAGTGATTGAAGCCTAAAAGGTGACAGAAGGAAAGAGGATTAAAACACAAAATTCTCATAAAATCGAGCAGTGTTATGAAACAGTCAGACCTCAGAGGGCATCAGCTAGGTGCAGTGTCTCTGTTGTGTTGTTATTCTCACAGCAGCGAATGTCCAGATCAGTTACCTTATCATTGACAGCTTTTTCTTCCTTGTTTTATTTAGCTAGTTTGATTTAATTCTCCAGTTCGGTGTTCTTGATATACCACACTGAATAATTTACACATATTTGAGCAATATAGTAATTTACCTGCTCAAGGCTTATTGCATTCCCCGAACTCTCAACCCTGGGCAAATATCCACACCTTCATAAAAATAATGAGTGTTAGGAACCTGGATATTCTTATTTTTATGGACAAGAGAGTTGAAAGGTAATGGAAGGATGAGCTCGGGACAAGTGCAGGGAGTAAAGTCAGGAAAGTTTGAGAGAGTGTTTATGAGTGATGAAATGTGAGTCAGTGAATATTATCGAATTAGACCCAAACTGGTAGAGAAAGAGGTGGGTAATAGTAAATATGTATGACTAGGGTAGCTGAGGTTAGATTAAGTGAGGTCATGTAAGGGTCAAACTAGGTTAGGGTCATGATATCTGCCTTATGAATAAACTGTTTCATCTAATACCGCCTGAGGTGACCATGGGGCAGTAAATACGAACACAATACATATTGACTTAAGAGATAGAAACTTTAAACAAATAAAAGTAAATATAGCAAATGTATGAAATATATTAAGATAACATAAGTAATGTGTAAAATTAGAACAAATAGATTCGTAAAAGTACAATAAACAAGTAAACAAATAAACGAAAACAAACAAACTCAACACAGCCTTCCCTCAGGTATTTTCCCTCGAAGAAACTTGGTCCATATGAAAGGCACACCCCGTCCCCTCACCCCTCCTTCCCTGGCTATGATAAGTGAGCCCGGCATGACACCCACAAACACCCAGACAAGACCCACAATTGAATACCACACCCGTGAAACACTGTGGCAATATACTGTGTCTGAGTTACCGTATGTCTCCATCTGGGTAAATTAGGCCCAAGGCGAGTCCATTCATGTTGAGAAGATGATCCCATGTGTGTGTGTGTGTGTGTGTGTGTGTGTGTGTGTGTGTGTGTGTGTGTGTGTGTGTCTAACATATATATACTGTATATAAATAAATAAATAAATATATAAATAACTATAACTGAAATATTGATGATTTATTTATAACATTTATCACTTTCCAATATATGAAAATAAATATCTTTTGTCTAAATGTTTCTGTTGCTGCTAATCTCCCAAGATAATTAATATATACAAGTCATTGGAAAGGTGCTGGATCGGGAGTGTCTTGGTATCGTTTTCAACCCTGTCTGTCTGTCTGTCTATCTGTCTGTCTGTGTCCCGTAATTCAAGAACGTGTCTATGAATTTCCACCCAAAACGGTACTAGATCAACATATGACAGGGTTAAAATCTCGCTAAAATTGATCAAATGTGGCCATGGTAACGGCTTGGGCATAACAGAAGTCGATGAAATGAGACAGTCTTAAAAATTAATTTATAGTAGCAACGTGTGTGTGTTTGTGTGTGTGTGTGTGTGTGTGTGTGGTCGTCAAGGCACCTCAGCTCAGCGAGGTGCCTGGACACTTATATCTCCATAAATTCACACCTGGAGTCGATACCCCGTCCTCATAACCTATGTAGATGATAAAGCCTGAGTTGGCTCCTCTATAATGAATGATATTACCCAGATCTCCTAACCTAACCTAACCTAACCGCAATAGAATGCATCTGTCTTACTTAACCTACGATGTTAATATATAGTTTCTCAAAGTCTTTATTTGGGATGTGAGAACCTATTCACCCGACATACGTACTCACTGACCTAAAAAGTTGGCAAACAAAGCGATGGAAATTACAGGAAAACTTAACTCAACGCATTTTCGTATTCTTAGTTATGAGAGAGAGAGAGAGAGAAAGACAGATAGACACAGACAGAAAGAAAAATAAGGAAAGAGAGAGGAGGGGAGGGGGTGAGGGAGAGATAGTGAGAGTGAGAGATGTGGAGGGAGAGGAGCAATGCTCGTTTGTATTAATAAAAGGGAAAACTCTGAAAGTTACATGGACTGTGGTGGATGGTGGTGGTGAGGGATAGTGGTGGTGGTGAGGTGTGGTGGTGAGGGGTGGTGAGGGGTGGTGGTGACGGGTGGTGAGGGGTGGTGGTGGTGTGGTGGTGAGGTGTGGTGGTGTGTGAGGGGTGGTGAGGGGTGGTGAGGTGTGGGTGAGGGGTGGTGAGGGGTGGGGGGGTGGTGAGGGTGGTGGGTGGTGGTGAGGGGTGGTGGTGGTGGAGGTGAGGGGGTGGTGGTGGTGGTGGTGAGGGGTGGGTGTGGTGTGGTGGTGGTGAGGATGGTGGTGGTGGTGAGGGGTGGTGGTGAGGGTGGGTGAGGGTGGTGGTGAGGTGTGTGGTGGTGGTGGTGTGAGGGGTGGTGGTGGTGAGGTGGTGGTGGTGGTGGGGCTGGTGGTGAGGGTGGTGGTGGTGGTGGTGGGGGTGGTGGTGGTGGTGAGGGAGGTGGTGGTGGTGGGAGGGTGGTGGTGGTGGTGGCAGGGATGGTGGTTGGTGGTGAGGGCTGATTGGTGGGTGAGGGGTGGTGGTGGTGGGAGGGGTGGTGGTGGGAGGGGTGGTGGTGGCAGCGGTGGTGGTGAGGTGGTGGTGGTGGTGAGGGGTGGTGGTGGTGGTGAGGGGTGGTGGTGGTGGTGGTGAGGGCAGGTGGTGGTGAGGGGTGTGGTGGTGGTGGTGAGGGATGGTGGATGGTGGTGAATGGTGGTGGTGGTGAGGGGTGAGGGTGGTGGTGGTGAGGGGTGGGTGGTGGTGGTGAGGGGTGGTGGTGGTGGTGAGGGGTGGTGGTGGTGGTGGTGAGGGTGGTGGTAGTGGTGAGGGGCGGTGGTGGTGAGGTGAGGGGCGGTGGTGGTGGTGAAGGTGGTGGTGGTGGTGTGAGGTGGTGGTGAGGGGTGGTGGATGGTGGTGAGGGATGGTGATGAGGGATGGTGTGGTGGTGGTGGTGAGGGGTGGTGGTGGTGGTGAGGGGTGTTGGTGGTGGTGAGGGGTGGTGGTGGTGGTGAGGGGGGTGGTGAGGGGTGGTGGTGGTGGTGAGGGATGGTGGTGGTAGTGAAGGTGGGTGGTGGTGGTGAGGGATGGTGGTGGTGATAGATGGTGGTAGGTGGAGGAAGGTGGTAGTAGATGGTGACAATAAGGGCCCCCAACTACCACCATCTTCACCATAGATTATTCATATAATAATAGCAGTAATCCTTCACACTGTAGTAACGATGATGAATGTTGCCTGTAATCATCGTGGCGTTTGAGTACTTTTTAGGTAATTAAGCATATCCATGGTACTGTCTCCGGAAGGAATGTACTGCACCTTTACTTTATACCTGGACATGAATCCTTAACTCATATTTATCCTCACAGAAGGAGTCGCGTGTGTAAAATGGCCAGTGCGTGTTTATCGATGAATCTAAATAGCCAACTATATCCGAAGCATTATATGAGGCTATAAAGATATACACTGTTTATACGTGTCATATGTACCCCTCATGACGACCCTTAAGGGCTGAAATGTTTATAAGATCAAAAGGTCAGGAGTGAAGGTGTGAGCTTCAGAAAGGTCACCTCCCGGCATAAGTTAGCACCTCGCTTGAGTGCAATTCTGTTTGTTTATCCTAGAGAACGAGAGTTATCGCTGGGAGTGTTGTATTTATCGTCTGATGTGCTAATTAGCTCATACACCTAGCGAGCTTTTAGTGGTATATCGTTCTTGTAACCTTTAATGGTACGTCGTCGTTCTTGGAGGTCACAATATGTTCAGAGGATGTGTTATGTATGTCACTATGGCAGGCACTGACAAAGATGTGTTGAGAGGTCAAGTGTGTGTGTGTGTGTGTGTGTGTGTGTGTGATATTGATTTACTTCAGGTGTGTAAAGTCGTCAAAATTACAACCTAAACTTTAAACTAGAAAACTTAAAAGCTTTTTTTTGTCTTGTTTTACTAACTTTCGCTATATCTAAGGCAACGAACAGGAGGAGAGAGGAGGGAGTGGACGATGGTCTGGTGGTTGGATGGTAATCATACTCTACTGGAAGTTCACTGCTCCCAGAATCGAAACCAGGTGGAGAAGGATTACGTGAGAATGATACCCAGCGTGAACCAGTGTTAATAGTATGACCATATCTCCACCAGCTTGTAGTTAAATCCAGACTCGTTCGCAAATATCCTGATAAATTGAGAGAGAGTCATTTACCTTTCATCAACCAGTAGGCAACGCCAGGTGGATGACACTCTACTTGTCTACTGCATCATCTTCTCCGTGACACAAAACCACGAGTAAATAAATTTGGTATACATGCCATAGCCTTGTGTTTGTCATTGTGATGTGCCAAGCAGGAGGTATATGTACAGTGTCTTGATAGCGTGTCGAACAAATTGACTATCTGAAGGTATCTGAAGATTATTTATGTCTTATAGTTGTGATATATTCGTTTCTTGATGACGGAGAACTCAACTGTGATATTTTATGGGTTGAAATAGAGAAGCATTTACTGACTCCTCGAAAAAATATGCCAAGATTTTAAAAAATGGTTATATAGAATAATATGGGCATTCTCTCTCAATGACTCTCTACGTTTGGTTAGACTACGCTGTCGACTCTTCAACAAACTCGGAACATCAAATCGTCTAATGCATTTCTGTCTTTCTTAGTTCCTCTGTCTATCTCTCTGTATGTCTGTCTATATCTGTCTCAGTCTTTATCTCTATCTGGGTATTTTTATCTACCTGTCTGTTTGTTTATCACTCCTTATCTGTCAATCCATCTGTCATTTTTGTCTCTCAGAATCATGTCGGACGTCAAAACACACCGCGCAAATAGATTCGACTTAGTTTTTACATCTCAGCGTAATGGAATCCCCACGATGGGAGGCAGAGCAGAAGGTCCTCAGAGTTTTCTTCTTATCGTCCCTCTAGCCTGAACATGAAGCTGCTTATTATATATAACATTAATAATAAACAGATAACAGACTTTGGAAAGGTATTTGATAAACATTTGATTTACATTTGATAAACATTAGGTAAACATTTATTTCATGAACGAGTTTATTTTCTAGCTTCTTGACTGTTTGATTAACTAACTTCAAGACTTTCTAACTGGCGGAATAATTGACTGACTGATTGACGGACTGACTCCCTCACCCCCCCCCCTCATCTCTGGTCATTTTGTAACACCAGAACCTCACTTCCTGTTAGCGTTCCTGTCTCTGTGAACCATCATTATTTTTTATCTTTATTGGTTGTTCCTTTATTGATTCTATCTATCTTATTCTTGTTATCGTTCATTATTTATATATTTTCTTTCGTTATTCATTTGTTATTTTGTTCATTTGTTTTATTTTTCATTTATTGTTATTATTGTTTGTTTCTTTACTAATCTTTATTTTATTGTTGTTATTATTATTTGTTTTCGTATTCTCTTCCATTCGGCTTGTACAATTCCAAACAAACTTTTATAATTACACATAACACACGAGGAGGAAGAAGAAAAAGTCTCGCTATGAAACTTTTTTACTCTGAAGATCAAACAAGAGGAATGAAATACAACAACACTGCACTCAAACAAGATGCCAACCCAAGCTGACTGGAGTTTGGGTTTTTTTTCAATGCTATGGCCTGACCTTTCTGACTCTCCTAACTTTCCTGACATTGAAAGTATTTGAAAATATTGTTGTTGTGAGCATAATAATAACCTGATACTTTCTGTTCTCCTGGATGGTGACCTTGATTATTGACCTTTGACCTTTTGAAATATAGTTTTTAATAGAGGTTGTTATGATGTGTTTGTTATATTTGTTTTGTTGTGATTTTTTCATTGTGATAATTTTAACATTGGGGGTTTTATCTACTATAAGAGAATCAAATTATTATTATCCTAACCTAAGATAACCTAACTTGACTTAACCTAATATAACCGAACTTAACCAAACCTAACTTCACCTAAACCAACTTAACCTAAAATAACTTGACCTAAACTAACTTAACCTAACCTAATTTGAACTAATCAACAGTAAATTAACAATGACTAACTTAATCTAGATAAAGTCAATGTTAATTCCCCCCCAAAAAAGTGTCCCTATTTCGCAAGAGTTCATTTCTCCTTAAGTATTTATTAAACAGTCATCCATAAAAAAACATGATTAATATACACACCAATTATGAATCTCGTAATTTTTCCAGTTTTTTGAGTAATGCTGAAGCACTTACCAAGCTAAACACAGACGCAAGTGGCCACCGCACCAAGACCTTGCATGACCAGGCAGTAGTTATTCCACACAGCACAGCGCCCACCCCCTCCCTCGCTGTTTTACGTCCGTCGTTAAGAAAGGATAAATTAATAAGGTTGCTGGAGGGTGAGAGGTGCATAACTAACGTCGCGTGTACATTTATAAGAACATTTGCTATAATTTGTTCATGCACGTGTTCTAAATGTTACTTGGAAAGAGTTTTTTTGAGGGGGTGGTGGCGGGGTATACGTAAATATTACCCCTTGCTATACTTTACGAAATGTTTCTTGTTGTCAAATTCTAAATATAATGTAAAAATTTACTCTTTACTGTTCACTAAAAATGTACCTTCATATTTTTTTGAGTGTATTCAATACTGTAGATTCTTAAGGTTCCCCAGTGTTAAATTCTAAAAAAGAGTTAATTTTCAAGTAATTAAATTTCTCAGGGTATTTAATCGAAAGTCACCAATAGTGTTAAAAATGTATCTATATAAACTAGACATAAACTTTAGACAGGAGAAATAAACACATTATATCAAACTCCTAAGAATTATTTAAAGTATCTACACAGGCAAAATATATACACTAATGCACCACAACACGAGCTGGGCACACATACATTATAAACACTGCTACAAACTCCCAGAAAATGGCTTAATATACCATAGAGAAAGTTTTAAGGGGGTAAATTGTTAACATTACGAGACCACATGAAAAATTTACCCCGTATCACAAGGGAAGTTTTGCATAAATAAATTATATATAAGACTCTGTGTTTGCATATTAATGTATCATATAAATAATACTGTTTGATATATGATACGTAATATAAACTCATTTACTTATGTGAAATATATCGTATACATAATTTTGGATATAATAGTTAATATATTGTTTTAACCTATACACATTGATATCTACATCTTGAAATTCTAAATATGTATCACAAAAGACTAATTTCTATAGTCTGAAAATACACAATGACACATATCTACTACACATTACAATAAGACTTGAAAAATATCTATATATCACAAAAATAAATATTAAACACAACTTGTACACGAAACTAGAGTCTTCTAAAAATTTTTAATATACCATAAAAAAAACTACAAGCCCAAATTACACTCATTACTAGATTCACTATAAAAATATATCCTCATTATATTTCACAAAATTTAAGTTTGCAGACACACATGCTGTACACATTACTGAAGGCTGCAAATAAAACCTTACTTGATTGTGTAATAAAAAACCCACCCCTCGCGTGTGTCTGTGTATGTATGTATGTATGTATATATGTATGTATGTATGTATGTATGTATGTATATATGTATGTATGTATGTATGTATGTATGTATGTATGTATTCACAGTCGGTAATTCAAATCATGCACGTCCTCTCTAGTTCCATTTCCTCAACTACGTAAAATTATATAATTCGTGAAAACAAATCAAGATTACTTGTTTACATACGAGGTTCACACGTGATAAAACAAAATAATAAGAGACAATAAAAAGTGTTAATGGAATGATAGAGCTGGGAATGAGAAGGAAAAAATAATAATAATAAAGAATTTGGGGTTTGAATATTCAGTGTGTTTAAGTTAGTGTTTTGGTGAATAATTACGAGTGTGAGGTGTGTTAGGTTAATACAGTATAAGGTATAAGGTTAATACAGTATAAGGTATGAGGTTAATACAGTATAAGGTATGAGGTTAATACAGTATAAGGTATGAGGTTAATACAGTATAAGGTATGAGGTTAATACAGTATAAGGTATGAGGTTAATACAGTATAAGGTATGAGGTTAATACAGTATAAGGTATGAGGTTAATACAGTATAAGGTATGAGGTTAATACAGTATAAGGTATGAGGTTAATACAGTATGAGGCATGAGGTTAAAGCAGTATGAGGTTAATAATCTCTTCTTCTTGTTTACAAAAGAGACCGATGCTAACACACCACCTGGGGAGAAAATTTGTTTGAGGTGTAGACGCTGTCGCCAACACACCAACCACACCTTGAGTTAACGAGCTGTGGGTGTGAGTGTCAAGGAAGAAACCAAAAAGATCGGGTAACTTTTTTTTCCTCTCTTGGTTAATTATTATCCCGTGTGTGTGTGTGTGTGTGTGTGTGTGTGTGTGTGTGTGTGTGTGTGTGTGTGTGTGTGTGTGTGTGTTTGCTTGCATGTGACATATCAAGAATTTATGACTTTTCGTGAGGGACAGAAAAAAGTATTTTCTTCTTTTGGTAATTGTGGTAGTGTGAGTAATTGTGATATAATGTTGTTAGTAATTGTGGTAGTGCTAGGGTTGTTTGTAATTGTGGTAGTTTTAATGTTGTTAGTAGTTGTGGTAGTAATGTAGTGCAGGCCCTGATAGCTGTGGCTTGCTTATTGTACTGGTGACTGTGATAAAATTTTAGCTTTAGCCTTGTGGTGACATTTTTAGCTGTGGTGACTGATAACGTAAATCTTAGCTGTGTTAGTGCTTTGAGTCATATAATACAAGCTGTGTACAGTGTTGTGGTGGGTATTTTCTTTGTGGTATATGTGGTTTGAGGGTGATGATGGTGACCTATTAGCTGTGGTATTAGCTGTGACGGTGGTAGCTGTAACAGGAGTGAAATTCATATATCTTTTACTGTAAATAATGATGTATTTTCTATAAGGTGAAAATTATCAGTGAGAACTAATATTCTTATTAATGTACTGATGGTTGCTAGTTAGTACAGAAAGGTAGCTATTATTCTATTGATTCTGTTATTATTGTTAAAATGAGTTAATGGTAATTGCTGTAGTAACGTATGCGTAGTAGTTATGCAATTAGTGAAGGTAATTATGGTGATCTCGTAGATATCTTTAATAATAGTGAGGGTAATTATTTTAGCTATGGGTATAGTGTAATTATGATGGTGTTGGTGGGTATGGTGTTGATGGTGGTGGTGGAGGGTGGGTTTGGTGATGGTGGTGATGGTGAGGGTATGGTGATGATGATGGTGGTGGTGGAGGGTATGGTGATGTGGTTATTATTAATGATATGATAGTGTGATGGTGTAGTGTTGTGGGTAGTGTGATGGTGTAGGAGTGTGGTGGTGTAAAGGGTGTGGTAGTGTGGCGGTGGTGTGAAAGGAACTGAGTTAGTGTAGTGTTACTGACCAAACATCAACACAAATGGACTATGTCAAAGGTAAAGGTACAGTGAATATCGCCTAACCTAACCTAACCTAACCTAACCAATATGAGTAATTAACACTATCATCACCTCCAGACACACAGCTAACTTCGCCACCTGAGAACTTGATTACTCCCTACCTGGCAATCTCTCTGTGTGGATAGAAATATATGTAAAAGTTACTAAATCTTCGCACAATCTGGCTCAGGACTGCCTCAAACACACAAAGAAAACACAAAGCTAATTTACTCTCCCCAAAGGCTAAATTACTCAATGGCACAATATCTCTCTGTGTGGTAGTAAGCTTTTTGGTCTTGTGCACAGCTTACACAGGAGACCAAACAATGAGAGGTGTTGCTTTTTGCCTGAACAGTGACCTTAGCCTTTGACCTCAATAACCTAACACTTCTATGACTTGCCATGATCAATATGTTAAGGGGAGAAGGAGAAGGAATAGGCCTGATATTTTAAATGGGTCGTAGAAGCGTGGGAAGGTATATTGAGAGAGAGAGAGAGAGAGAGAGAGAGAGAGAGAGAGAGAGAGAGAGAGAGAGACTAAAATCAGTCATACACACTAAGACAAAGGAAGAGAAACAAAAAGAACGACACACACACACACACACACACACACACACACACACACCTCACCAACTCCTATGTAACTCTGTCGTTCACACCTGACTTATTCTCGTCCTTTTCTTGTTCAGATTTTGACGTGAACACAGGTATACAAACAAGCCTGTCAGTCTGGTGGTGGGACATGAGGGAGGAGTCAGTCTGGTGGTGGAACATGAAGGAGGAGTCAGTCTGGTGGTGGGACATGAAGGAGGAGTCAGTCTGGTGGAACATGAAGGAGGAGTCAGTCTGGTGGTAGGACAGTCTGGTGGTGGGACATGAGGGAGGAGTCAGTCTGGTGGTGGAACATGAAGGAGAGTCAGTCATGGTGGACATGAAGGAGGAGTCAGTCTGGTAGGGGACATGAAGGAGGAGTCAGTCTGGTGGTGGGATATGAAGGAGGAGTCAGTCTGGTGGTGGGACATGAAGGAGGAGTCAGTCTGGTGTTGGGACATGAAGGAGGAGTCAGTCTGGTGGTGGGACATGTGGGAGGAGTGAATCTGGTGGTGGGACAGGAGGTAAGCGTCAGGCTGGAGGTAGAGGTAGTGGAACAGGAGGTAAGCGTCAGGCTGGAGGTAGAGGTAGTGGAACAGGAGGTAAGCGTCAGGCTGGAGGTAGAGGTAGTGGAACAGG
>NW_024750825.1:157500-165000 GCF_018991925.1 Homarus americanus
GAGTGTAATTTTGTGCCGAATTTGGCTAGAATTTTTGTTTCTTCGTCCTTGTGCATGGGCCAGTGTCTTACAGAGATGGCTTACAGGTCTTGGTGTAGGACGGGTCAGGACGATACACAGGCTGGTCTTTGTTGGTCTTGGTGTAGGACGGGTCAGGACGATACACAGGCTGGTCTTTGTTAATCTTGGTGTAGGAAGGGTCAGGACGATACACAAGCAGGTCTTTGCTTTTCTTTGCTTGTGTTCTCTGCTGACAGTCAACTCTTAGTCTTGTTTCAATTTGATTTATAAGATTTAGTAACAAATTATACATCGTCCTGGTGATGATATTCTGTGACAAAACCCAAAGTGGTAGAGAAGCAACAGTGTCTCGGTGAGTGCGTCAGGCCTGCAGGAGAGAGTAATCCTTCACAGGACTGGGCTTAAGCCTGACAGATAAACCTTTGACGGACTTTACCCTCAGCAAAACACGGATTCACCGGATTATTCAGGTTTAGTAGAAATGTGTGTTAGATAGATTAAAGTTCATGACATTTCGAACAACTCTGCGCCGAACATAATACCAAAAGGAGCAAAATATACTTGAGATAGAGTAAACACATCATAAATATCATAAACCGAAAACTAGAAAGTATATTCGAGAAAACTCAAAGCTGTGCCAAACGATGTTATGGTCGAAAACTACTGAAATTTCATCGCATCAAAAGTCGGCATTTTTTGAGAAGATCAGCGAACCGAGCACATACACCAATCAGTCTCGAAGAAGATCTGAGGATGAAACCTTTGTTGTATTATAAAGACCTTCTGTTATTGGCTGTTGTGAGGATGGGTGAATATACAATGTGACGCAGTGACTAATACCGTCATACACACACACACACACACACACACACACGTATAGGTTACAACAATGTATAATATTCCTTTGGATACGGCGATAGAGTGTAATAATACAAGTCGATTTCACTGCAGTATTTGTCTGATTACTTGAGGTGTATACTGTATGTGACGCAGCTGTGTTCATCGTCACTTAGTAGAGTTTATATACGTGCTGAGTTAATATCAATATGTGTCTTCCTGTGAGCACGAGATAAATTGACCTAATTTCCTACAGCCGCGGGAAATTAGGTCAAGAATGAACTCAAATAAAACTTCATGTGCCAGTAGATGCTGAGCGGTCATGATCACCCCGGGCACCCTTTGTGATTATTTCCCCTGACATCCCACTTGGCAGCACCACTTGACACCCTATACGGCAGCACCCTTGACAGTTCCTCCTTGACACCCATTTAACACCTTACCTGACATTTCATCATCTTATACCTCACATGATACCCTTTACGCCATACTCCCCTCCCCAAGCCCATTGAAAGTGTTTAGTGTTGTTATTCTGAATCTCACATAGAACTCTGCATGGATATTGCTCGTAATTTTGACAAGTATAAAAAAGAATACTGTTTGTTGACATTAAATCTGTAACTTTATGTGAATTTAACTCGTTAAAGCTCGGCTGCTGGACCTGGATATGTATTGTCGAGCGCAGTGTGTGTGGGAATAGACACAGCTAACGTAGATAACTCTTTATTTCTTGAACTCCCCAGATCACTAGATGCAAAGTCCCCTTCACTAGTGCGTTTACAGGGGCTCGTTACATAAACATTCCACAAATCATTATCTTTGAGATGTTTGTTTTAATATTGTTTTAATTTGATTCTATATTATGTTTACTATTGCAAGCTTCCTTCTGCCGAATGTAAACAAACACAACGCTGCCACACTGCACAAAACATGACGAGCCCCTGTAAACGCACTAGTGAAGGGGACGGTACCTAACGAAAATTTAAATCATTTGTTTTTTTCTTCACTTGCATAATATCTGACTAGAGCAACAGCATCCTTGGGTCACTGAGGACTGTCCGCATCATTCCTCCTCAACAAGACCTAATCTGTTCTGAATTCCTATGATCCCTAAATGTGGCTTTGAATAGTGAAATCATTTTGGGACCTAATTTGCATAATTCTTTAATCCCCATCTGTATAAGGGACCCATTTAATCTACCTGGAACTACTTTGCTGTAAATACCAATCACAACAGATGAGAAATTAAACATACCATACTAACAAGGCATTCACAACTTAATGGTGATGTTAGTTTAGGTGTAAACTCTGTACTAAAGTTTGTTCCCTTAGTGAAGGCATCCGGGTGGTAACAGCACTTAGGTATCAACTCGTATTGTACAAGTATTGTATATATTAACGTTATCCAAATAGAAATGTGTCAATATCCATCTTGTAACGTTTATCGACTTATTTTTTTTAATCAAATTATAAAAAAAAAAAAAATCATTGTATTTTCCAAACCATTATGAATAGATGTATTATTCATAGACTTTAATAATAAAAATATGTATAATATATTTTCTACATGCGGTAATGCTTTGTCGTTAATTTTAATATCACCGGGAGAACTGATTTTAATTTCAGGTTTTTCATTACCGAGGCAAAGTAATGAAGCTGGACGCTGTAATATCACGACACTTGGAATGAATTTCTGATTAATTTAAATTTCATGACGTAACACAAAAAAACAGTGTAAATGCTTTTAGTGTAATATGGTCAGGGAAGTGACACCGAGTAGTTTATTTTATTTAGTAGGTCCTGAGAGTTGTTGGTGCAAGAACACTTCACTAATTTTCCTCACCATCAGTATACAGTGCATCACCATGACTACCAGGACACTGTATATTAAGACCACTACTAAATGTTAAATCACTATCACTATCATGACACTGTAAACAAACATCAACACTACACCATATATCACTATCATCATAACACCATACACCACCAAAAGTGTCAATACAGCTATAACATAATGTATAGATATCACTGCCACCAACACTATACATCACCATCACTACCACCAGTATCTACCACCACCACCAGTACTACCACCAGACCATGCACCATCATCACCATAACCACCACCACCACCACCAACCACACATCACCACCACCACCACCACCCTACCATACATCACAATCATCACCACCACCACCATCCTACCATACATCACAATCACCACCACCATCACCACCACCCCAACCATCACCACCACCACCTAACCATTTTCTTCACATCAAAACAGAATCAGTTCAACGGTGGACATTGACCCCTCAGCCAGCTCTTGGACCTACAGTAATCTGTGCGGAAAGAAATCCCAACTCTCACACATAACAGTCATAAATACAATACATAACCTGGAATTACCTTCTCTTTTAAACAGGCTTTACTCTGACTCTTCGCTTTGTCGAGAAAAGGACAATGACATACTCTGATATTGTTTTAGACGGAAGTGATACGGTTTTCAGAATTGGAGAGTTTATTAATTTGTGTAAGTAGATATTTTTATATTAAGTACATGCATAGTGATCCCATCTGGTATATTCATAAGTATTAGTATAATTAAAGGCTTAGGTTTATGTTATATGTACAGGTGGTATATTAATCTACAGAGTTACTATATATACACAGAAACATATAAGAACCTATGTCCTCCTCAGACACTCAGTAATGTAGTCTGTTCCGTACGGGTCTTGAGTATAAAGTATAAATGAAACTGCATCTGTTAAAGTTAGATTGTTTAACAGTAGACCATCTCCCAGTGACAGTACCGAAAAACGAATGACACACACACACAGACACACACACACTCTCTCTCTCTCTCTCTCTCTCTCTCTCTCTCTCGAACATGATTTCACAAAACTTGCCATTCTGGATACTCTGGAAATGCATTGGTGTACCTCAGCCAGTACAGTAAAACTACAGCACCTGCACCATCAAAGCAGCGTCTGGCGTCTCATCTAAAACCTCAATGACACTTTCGTAGGTTTTATGTCAGACCAACACTCATTTGTTGTATACCTAAAGCGGTGAGTTTTTTTATGGTTCGAGATGTAAACTTTCATTTCTGTAGCGCCAGTCCGAGCATTTATCACCGTCTACCATTCCTTTTCATTATAATGACTCTCTCGTGGGTGCTGCGCCAGACGAACTCTCTCCCGTTTTTCTCCTGTAACTGTGTGGATTCCAGTTTCACTACAGTACGACCCTCGACAAGAAAGGACTCTCAACGTTTATGAGCGATAACTCAAACAGAATACACAAAGGACCTTGTCAAGAATCCACATTTTTTTAAATTTGTCAGTGAAAAAAAAAGAAAGGTATCTTTAGTCAGTTCATGAATGCCTTTCTTGGAGCAACTGACTGACTGACTGACTCACTGAGAGAATTTTCCTTTTGTGTCTTAACTATATGCCTGACCCTCACTGCACTCCTCAGCATGGCAACTCATGGACAGTTCATCTCACCCTTGTTCTGAGGATAAGAGGATGAATCTATGTAGAGTATTAATATAATTTCGAATTCCTTTTGGTTGTCAATTTAGATAGTTTGAAGTTAGACACGTTCTCACATTGCTAGTCAGGGGAAAAATTACGCATACATATATTTTAGGGTCGAGATCAGTCTAGTATTATATTATATTGTATTGTATTGTGTTGTATATCTGAGTACGGTATCCTCATACATCTCCAAACACCACCATCATACCAAAGGATTATCGTATGTAATTCATCTGGTATCGTAAATATCAGGAAGTGTTTATGGACGTCAAATAACCAATTCTAAACGGATGAGGCCTATTATTGACCACAGCCAAGTTCTTAGTAGCAAATTCCCTTTAAAGTTTCGAGAAAATTGGTGGTGGATCCCTTACAAGATTTATCGCGTTTACAGGATGGAGAGGCCGCAAACGTCAGGCACAGGAGGTGGGGTGCGGGTCAATAATATCCTGCGATTTTGGCCGATCAGGGACACACACACACACACACACACACACACACACACACACACACACACACACACCATTTTAAAAACTGATCTCGTGGCTTATTGGATATTCTATCGTGTTTTCGTCTTTGTGTTTATCTCTGAAGATAGTGAATTTATAAGTGAATTTATAAGTGAGTGAGGGATTTTTTAAGCGAGTTTATAAGTGAATGAGTGATTTTATAAGCGAATGTGTGAATTTTTAGGTCGATTTGTAATGAGTGAATTTATAAGTGAATTTAAAAGGGAATGAGTGATTTGTAAGTAAATTTATAAGGGAATGAGTGAATATATAAGTAAATTGGTAGTGAAAATATAGAAGTGAATGAGTGAATTTATCAGTAAATTATTAAAACGTATCTACTTACAATAATAGTACATTTAATTTAACCTGGAGAATCATTGTTGTAGTAAACTGATGTCAATTACAATTACTGCACACCCAAACTTAGCACCAATACCTTGATGTAAATATCACAACCTTTTTACCTGTGCTATATACATTAACACACATTTAATTATCATTACAATAACACTTCTTGGACAACAGTGTCATTGTTCATAGGAATTTGTTGTTATTCTAAATTTCCCATAACAGATTGAGTTAATTAGTTATGATTTGTTTTAGTTGTGTTATATTGTGTGTTTGTTTTAATTAATGATTTGATAGGTATTGATATTTTGTAGTTTGGTGTTAGTCGTGTCTATTTTAGTTCATTTCTATCATATTTGTTCTACTGCTGAATTTTTTCGGTGTGTTGATGATTACTTTTGTTTATCGTCTTCTTTTGTTTTCCTTGACCCGACTGAATTACACTTACACATAAACACTCGTCAATACACCACCCATACATTCCCAGCAACACACCAACACACCACTACCACCACCAACACACTACCAACACAACACCAACACACCCCAACACTGCCCAACAGAACCCCTAACCAAACCCCAACACAAACCAACACACCACCAACGCACCCTAACACACCACCAACACATCACCAACACTCCCCACCACCACCAACACACCACTACCACCACTAACACACCCCAACACACCCCTAACGCATCACCAACACATCGCAAAGGAAATTAACATATAATCACTATTTGTCTCTGTGTTTTCCTCATTTTGTATCGACATAGAACTTGTCAACCCGTGAAGAGAGTTTGATGATGTCACAAGAGGGTTAATGTCAACAAGACGCTGTGTCGCCAACCACTCCCAGATCTTTGTCATGAAGGTCAATGGTTAAGGTCACATTTCAGGGTCAAACGTCAAGGGTTAATGTCGCATTTTAGGGTCAAAGGTCAATGGGATATTAATTCGGGGAGTATTTATTGTTTTTGTTTTTTTGTTAATACGCAATTGCTCTGTTTTTATTCACTAATTTGATAACATTTAATAGGAAGTAAATTTAATGAATACAACCTGATGCCATTTTGTATTCTTGTGTGAAATGAATTCTATACATGACTATTTGGATTTATTGGTGTTTAATTATAATGTATACCGGTAGTAATTTAGTGCCACTGAAAATAGCTCTACCACCTCGCTAGTCACCCTTGTTTACTAACACAGCTGAATCGACCGTGACGTCACATCACTTGAATAACCCAAAGCAAGAATATTTAATCTCAGACCCACACAGTGACACTATTATCCCCCTCCGCTGTGTTGTTTGGCAAGTGGATATTTCCACCGTGTGTCCATCATGTACATTCTCAATCAAAGTTTATCCAACACCTGGGCACGATGGATGTGAGAATGAACAGAATGGAGGCTCGTCATCTGGGAATGGTTTAAGATTTTTCGTTCATTTTTCACATTGCATAGTGCTTATAGTGTTCAGGAATTTTTTTTGAGGGGGTGTGTGTGTGTATATCTAATTAGTCTTGTCGTTTGCAGTAGAATTTAGAGAAAGTTTGTACACTGACAAGGTATACGGATATCATGTATAATCTTGATACTGCCTCAATTTTTACTGCTTGAGTTACATGGCTTTTCATACTTGGGCTTTACCTACGAACAAAAACAAACATTGTGCTCTAAGGTCGTCTTAAACTTCTCTGTAGAATTTAACGATTAAGCTTTTGAGTTGAGTTAATATTATTTTGATACTACGTCATTCTTTATTAAGGTTTATGAGTCTTTATCTACTTAACTTTTAATATTTGTTAATATGTTAAACCTTTATATATTTAATTCAGTTAAACTTTTGCTGCGGAGGAATTGTGTTTGTTAGTTACCATGTGAGTGCCAGGGAAATTCTTTGATAATATGTTAATTACCTTTGTGCTACTGATGGTACACTTAAGGGAGGTGCTACTGATGGTTACACATTGAAGGGGGGTGCTACTGATGGTACACTTTAGGAGGGTGCTACTGATGGTACACTTAAGGGAGGTGCTACTGATGGTACACTTAAGGGGGGTGCTACTGATGGTACACTAAAGGGAGGTGCTACTGATGGTACACTTAAGGGAGGTGCTACTGATGGTACACTTTAGGAGGGTGCTACTGATGGTACACTTAAGGGGGGGTGCTACTGATGGTACACTTAAGGGGTGCTACTGATGGTACACTAAGGGTGCTACTGATGGT